>NC_048435.1:7415124-7452624 GCF_004353265.1 Vitis riparia | reverse complement strand
ATGTCCCAGACGTCGATGCCACAACCAAATTTCAGACTTTTTCTTCTCTTCCTCAGATCCATCTGCCATCAAGGTTTGTTGCAACTTATTTGAATCCTTTGACTGCAAGTCCAAGTAATAGAGTTTTCCCCGCTTAATACCACAACCAATCGTCTGTCTTGTTTGGATGTCCTTAATCACACAAAATTCAGGCCAAAAAATGACAATACAAGATAAGGCTGTAGTAATTTGAGAAACTGACAAAAGATTGTAATCTAGAGATGGAACAACTAAAACAAAAACCAAATTCAAAGTATCAGTAAGAGTTAAGGATCCTTCCCCAATGACTGGGGTTGTGTTACCATTGGTTGTGGAAACAATTTTTGTGAGGAAGGTCTAAGGGGTGAAACCTGTCTAGAATCAAAAGTCATATGATCTGTAGCACTAGAATAAATTATCCATGCACTATTAATAACAGGTGTAAAAGTATTTAGAAACTTACCACCATGATCTGTAGCGGCTACCAATGCAGAGGCTTTCTCAGCAACATTAGCCTTTGTTTTTATTTCGGCAACAATTGCAGTCGAGGTTTTCTTGGAATCCTTCTTCCGTTGATCACGATTATTATCATTAATAACAAAGTGGTGATAGCCTAAACATGATCTAAAGGTCCATGGTTCAAACCCTCGGTTTCTCATTGTTTTCCTGGTCATACCAAGAGTCGTTGCTTTGAAATTGTGGGATATCCAGACTGGTGGGATCAGTCTTATTGCAGTGAGTGCATTTGAAGGTTGACTTATCAATATTAAGGCTTGTCTTAGGATGGTTGATTGCTGTCGGACTACCATAGCGACAAAATATCCAGGATTTCAATTCCATGGCTCTGATACCATCTTCAAATTGATAAATAATAGTTTTTTTTTCATCATTCTCATTCGTTCATGTATAGAGTATTGTGGACCCCGCATTTCGGCTCAATGCGTTTCCCACTCGAAGGCGAGCTCGATTTTTATTTGAAAGATGATTTTTATTGATTAAGAAAAATTGACTTGGAGTCGCCACTTATTTTTGTTTTATTTTTAAAAGGGTAAACAAAATAAGAAAGAAAAACCCTAAGTGTGACTCCTTATTTTGGAAAAGACGGTCTGCGAAAAACCGGATCGGGTTCGGGGGTCAGGTTACTTATCGGGAAGGTACGGTAAAAACCATAGCACCCCTCTAAGCCCCTAAAGTCGGGTCTCTACTAATAAAATGAAGCTGACGTGACAATTGACGAGTAAATCGATGAATATCCTGAATGATCATGCACACATAAGTATCAGAATATGCAATAGAGAATAACCGAAGTGGAAATGAGTGCGTACCTGAGCAGTAAGACACTATGCGCTATCAAGAGAGAGGGTTAGTGCACAATAAAGAGTATAAACACGGCTCACATGTCACTAAATCGAGTACAAAATCATCAAAGGCACGCATGACACTTCATTCAAATTCACTTTTATTTTGAGGAAAATTTATTTGATGTGGGGCCCCCACCAAAGCCCGTTTATTTTTGTATAAATTAATTTCGTAAATTCTATCACCAAGAATTACGAAAAACAAATTCACACTTATTTTAAAACATTTTGAAAATCAAAGAAAATTCGAAAGTGGCCGCCAAAAAGAAAAAAGGCAACCAAATTTTATTAAAAATGAGATGTTGGTATCTAAAAAAACCTAAGGATGGAAAATTTGATGACTTGAAAACATTTAAAAAAAAAAAAAAAAACCAAAAAGTTGAAAAATCATTTCAAAACGGGGTTGGAAATTATTATTTTGGAATCGAAGGGAAGAGAAAATAGAAGATGGCACGTGGTCCCTTAGTTGCATGCCAAAGGTGGCCATGCAAAACAAGTCATGCTTGAGGAAAGAGAATGGGCCTGGGGTGCAAATGAACTGGCCACTGAACCACAGTATTAAACACGCAACTGCTGGTTATCAACTTTTTGGCTGAGATAAACCACTGATGTCAAAGGAGGAATTTCCATTGGAGTTCGCGCCCCTCAACATCCCCTTCGAGCTCAGACTATTGAATATTGGGACCCTCCTTGAGAGGATGGACCTCCAGTGGTAAGATAGGAATTTCCTAGCATATGGACCCATTCCCTTAAGACACACATTAATCGCACTAGTGTTCTGTGGGAAATCAAAGCCCTAGATCTGCAGATAACCCAGAAAGAACCCGTGGAAAAGTCCAAGAATGCTGTTTGGCATCATGAATGGGTATTGTCCTTCAATCTAACGCTCTCTGTGAACCTCTATACCCTGATTTCTGACTCATCAACTTGAGATAATGGATAAATTACCCATCCAGCATTTGTTAGCATGGCATCAATGCCTCATTCGAAGTCTCATTTTGTGAACAAAGAGGTCAATACAACGATGCCGTGCAAACTGTATTTGTGATCCAACCGGGATCCCTTAACCGGTCTACTGAATTCGCTTCTCATCACCAACGCAGGGCGGAATTGAAAGATGGAGCAGAGGCTTCGTTTTAAACGTCATCTCCCTGATCGTCGACAACTACGGTGCTCTTCTGATGGCTACTTTGCAACCCACTTTGAAAGGAGGTTTAAACTAAAAGTTACATAAACCCCTTTGTACATCTCCATGCTACCATCCATGTTCCGTTATAAGCACAAAGCTCTGCATGGGAATACTCCAGCTGCTGGTGCATTTTCCATATCTCATTTGGCGCTAAATCAAGATCATAAACAGGCTCATGCTGAATATTGTAAACGCGATTAGCATGTATGCGAACACTAAGAGTTTCTTCAACTTGGATAACAACAAGACTGTTACAAAGTCTTATAGCAGCTTAAGTATCTCCACCAAATGAAATCTCCAATGCCCTGATGCCATAAAACCAGTTGACCGAATCTGAATCGCTCATCCCGACCCACAATCGCGATGCTGAGACTTCATGCATGAGAATCAATGTGTATGAAGGGGGTGGTTATCATTTGTGAAATGAGTATGGAAAGTGGAATGGGTAGATGAGTGATGGGTTTAATGATTTCAATGGGTTGAGGTGAGAGATATGGTAAGAAGGGGTGACGGGAAGGGTGCATTTAGTGGCAGACTGGGTGAATGAGAGGAGGTAATGAGATATGCAGCTTGGTGGGTATGAAATGGGTATGAAGTGATTAGCATGACCGGTGATGGATGCGGTGATTGTGGATGGCAGCCATGGGTGCCTAAGTGAGGGATGGGTACGTGAAGGTGGTGAGTTTGCATGTGATAGATTGTGGGGTGATGGATATGTAGAGATGAAGAGTGGTTCAGTGAGTATGAAAATATTGGAGAGAGAAGTGGGTACAGAGAAAGATTGAGGAAAGATGGAAGAGGATGTAGGCATAGAGTTAGTGGTACGAAGAGAGAAGAAAGGTGGTAAACATGGCATGGGTTTGATGGCATAAACATTAAATGGGTATATGGTGGGGTTTAGAGAGAGAAAGAAATATGTGTGGTTCCATGGGTGGCATCCGTGAGAATGTATGAAGATGTGACTGTTAGTGCCTAAGCACCATCTCCTCTGAATGAATATTCAGGTCTTCAAAATATCAATAGAGCGGTCAAAGTGACAATACTAGCGGCATCAATAAGATTTCCCCAGTACTAATAGTGTGGAGATCCCTTTAGTCAAACTAACTTGTCAACACGAATACAGAGTGGTTCCATATCCATTGCCCTGTTTCCCTTCAAACCGCGGTCTATTACCCGTCCCAACTCCACTATGCTCCATGACATCATTGTAACGGTGAATGCCATGGGTAGGCCAAACTTTACATTGTCACCTGCATCATAATATCCTCCCACCAGATCCACCCCACACATTGAGAGGGTCGAGGAGGAAAGTGGAAGCTTCCCTTTTGAAGAAACAGGGCACTTGCTGTTACATATTTCATTTATGTCACTATCTCCACCCCTCTCGGCATCACATGCACTTCGTGCACTGGCATCGATACCAGACAAATTCCCAATTCCAAACAAACTATCAATTCCACCATACTCAAGGAGCTATTCTGAGTGATTTTGGGATACACCAAAGAGTGCTTCATAGTTCTCTATGCTCAAGTCAATATCAGCCATACTGACGTCTTCATATAGAAGTTCATCGTCACCACAAATCCTGGAGCAACATATTTTGGTATTTGGTGAATTCACAAGATCTGTTAGCTGGTCTACACTGGAGGATATGAGGTTCAGAGCAGGCTCTGGAGAGGATGCCATCCAAAAATCAGACTTATCAACATCTTCTCGAGCATTTGTCCCACCAGAAACAGTGGAATCATTAATGTCATTATTTATTGGAGATAGTGAACAGCTACCAACACTGTTTTCAGTCATGCTCATTAGGACCATTCCTTGCTCGCAATTAGAAATCATCCACAGAAATGAATTCTAAGACAAAGACCATATCATAGAAAGTTCGGCTGCTGCAAGGCACTCAGTAACAGTTAATTGTCTACCCCTTATGGTCTGAAGTTGGAATAGTGCTGCCATACCCAAATCTAATTGCAATCTTGACAAAGTGAGATCTTCTCTTCAACGCGTCTAGCTGTAGCTGGCTGAGAATTGCACCTCTTTCTGGCATCTTCTTAAATGCATGAATCAGAGACATTCATGATACCAGAGGAGAAAACTTCCAAATCACGTCCACCCATCTTAAAGTGCTGGCTGATTTCCTGATGATGGTGGTCTAGCTGTCAACCTTTCTTTCAATCACCACGATCGATTTATCAACTGAGTGGAAGCACCCATACGCAGAGAAGGAATCTTCTACTTCTCAGAACCCACACAATGAACAGGACCCAAGAACAGAGGTGGCCTCAACAATGGAAAATGCATGAAAACAGAGCACAAAAGAAACGGGCTAAAATATTTTCAGATAAAGCTTCACTTCATGGGTCGACAGTGAGCCTGCTAACTAGGTGGGAAAATCCATGTCAATATGAACAAATCACAATTCTCAAGCATTTCACAGTGGAATTGAAACAGAGTGAGGTCATCTTCTAACAAAACCCAAGGGGAAAGAGAGACAAAAAGATATAACAATAAATCCACATTCCAAAAGGCTACAACAATAAATCCACATTCATCCCATAAAATCAATAGAAATCAAACAATGAAGGTATCCACACTCAAGCCATCAAACATTACCCAGAAGCGGCCGGAAGAGTAATGGATAAATTATGATAATAAGAAAAAGACTGGAAAACCATGACAAACTTACTCCTCAGGAAAGCGAGAATCTCCCTCTCCAAATTCTGGTTTCCCTCCTTCTTCCTCTATAAATCTCTCCTCCTCTCTCAAGCTACTAGCCTTCTCGCCATGGAAGCTCTCCCGGAATTCCTGCACCTGGCCTGCTCCTTCTAAAAGCAGCCTGCCCTCTGTTCTCTCCTCCGGTAGTCTCTCCTCTAAGCTAGCAACCCCCTCAAACTCTCACCCCTCTCTCTTTTTCTCCTGCAGCTTTTTTTTTTCTTTTCTTTTCTCCATCTCTCCCGGATTTGCCCTCCTAACAGCCTTCAGACACCTCACACAGCTGCCTCTCCCCACTACCCTGCAGCTGGCTTCTCACCGTCACCCCCATCTCCTCTCTCTCTCATAACAGAAAGAAAACCTCCTGCAGATTCTTTGCCAGGTGTCACCTTTTGGTTGCTTCTTCAAAAGCACTATTTGATTCTATGACCACCAAACGCGAGGCGACACATGGCCCTATGGGATTGTGACACTTGGCAAAACAGGTTGCCTGAAAGTGAGCCCCTAATGGGGGTCTACAAATATGCCCCTCTTCGGTAGAGTTCACGAGTGTAAGGATCATGAACACTGGAATGAAAAGCAAGTGTGAATAGTGAGTGGAATGAAGTGAACTCTGCCGAAGAATCAAGGAGACCCCCATAGGGACACTAGCAAAACACGAACTCGCTCAGGCTGATAGATGAACACAAAAGCTCTAATCCTAAAACAAAATGATGTCTCAAAATGCCTCTGAAGCCACACTAAGGATCCGGGCTCTCTCTAAGACGTCTCCAAAAGTGACTCAAAGATCGATGTCAAAGATGAGTAACGGTCGAACCACCCTAGAGTACGGATAAAACGCGTCTAAAGGAGACTGCCCTATGTGGACTACATGAGAAGACTAGGTGTAGGGTGCCCAACAACATGACAAAAATACGTCTCGTGATCTCAAAGGACTATGCCATGTGTAGCGAAAGGGGAAAGTCTAGAAGAGCAATGATGAACAGCAATAAGCTCCAGGTAACTAAGTGAGGAAAATGACTCTGAAAAACCAAAATGGAGGAATAATGGTGACTCAGAATGCAAAGAAGACTCAACTATGTAGGCGTGACTAGGAGGTAAACAAGACCCAACTCAATCTGACGAAACAATGACCGATCGATATAGGTGCGGTCCCGACTCGAAAACTCAAAACTGATAGGATGATGACCGATCGATATAGGTGCGGTCCCAAGAACTGAACTGTCATGACAAAGAAATGGCCGATCGATATAGGTGCGGCCCCGACTCAAACTGACACGATAATGACCGATCAATATAGGTGCGGTCCCGACTCAAACTGACACGATGATGATCGATCGATATAGGTGCGGTCCAGAACTGAACTGATAGGAAGATGGCCGATCGATATAGGTGCGGCCCCGACTCAAACTGACATGATGATGACCGATCGATATAGGTGCGGTCCCAGAAACTGAACTGATAGGAAGATGGCCGATCGATATAGGTGCGGTCCCAGAAACTGAACTGATAGGAAGATGGCCGATCGATATAGGTGCGGCCCGACTCAAACTGACATGATGATGACCGATCGATATAGGTGCGGTCCTAGAAACTGAACTGATAGGAAGATGACGATCGATATAGGTGCGGCCCCGACTCAAACTGACAAGATGATGACCGATCGATATAGGTGCGGCCCGACTCAAACTGATAAGATGATGACCCGATCGATATAGGTGCGGTCCCGACTCAAACTGATAAGATGATGACCGATCGATATAGGTGCGGTCCAGAAACCGAACTGATAGGAAGATGGCCGATCGATATAGGTGCAGCCCCGACTCAAACTGCAAGATGATGACCGATCGATATAGGTGCGGTCCCGACTCGAAAACTGACATGACAAGGAGATGGCCGATTGATATAGGTGCAGCCCCGACTCAACTCAAACTGATAGGATGATGACCGATCATATAGGTGCGGTCCCAACTCGAAACTGACACGACAGGAAGATGGCCGATCGATTAGGTGCGGTCCCGGAAACTAAACTGTCATGACAAGAAGATGACCGATCGATATAGGTCCGCCCCGACTCAAACTCAAACTGATAGGATGATGACCGATCGATATAGGTGCGGTCCCGACTCGAAAACTCGAACTGATAAGACAAGATGATGAATGACCTGATCAAATGCCAAAGCCAAAGGATAACCCAGATAATATGCAAGCAAACTCGGGAGGGGATATGCCCCAGTATGACAACTCATGAGGATCGACAACTAGGTCGAAAGATAATGAAGCCTGTGAAAGGTCCGATGATCCTAGGGAATGAGGGTATGCCCCAGTATGACAACTCGAAAAGGTCAACAACTAGATCAAAGGTGAGTGAAGCCTGTGGAAGCCCGATGCTCTCGGAGAAGGGGGTATGCCCCAGTATGACCACTCGGAAGGTCAACAACTAGATCAAATGTGAGTGAAGCTTGTGGAAGGTCTGATGATCCAGGGAAGGAGGGCATGCCCCAGTATGTGACAGTGAACAGACTGAGATATATAATATCTCAAAACTACCGTACTCTGAAATATGCTCATCATCATGTAATGAAATGTCCAACCTCAGATAGGTAATGCCAAACAGGACCATGCATCGTGATACCATGCTGACTAAACAGAAATGACTGACGAATAAAAACAATGATGACTAGTGCTCAAAATGCGGAAAACAAGCAAATCAACACTCAACATGCCAACTGTCAAAGTAAAACATCGTCACTAATAAATCAACAATCTGTCAGGCCCTGCTATCATGGAAGATGTTGAACCTAAAGTCCAAAAGAATGTATGAAAACATAACCAAGGTGATCGATGACTGATCTACATCTCCTCATAATCAAGAAAAGGGTGAGGTCATGTGCCACGGTGGGATGTGTAGGATAAAAGGAGGTGATGATCAGGCTCTGGTAAGATAGAAAGCATGAAAGTATCAAGGGTGAAATGTCTGAGTACAAAATGAAAGGTAGGGAGATATCTGAGATCACCCAAGTATGCCGAGAAGACTAGACCCAAGGCGTCAATAGCCCCGTAATCCATCCAAAGCGGCAATCACAAACAGAAAGTCAAATCTCGATGTCAAAACCTCTAACTAGGTGGCTATGCCCCAGTATGCAATGAGGACAACATGAAATAAACCAATGATCCATATCACTCGTCAGATGCTCCAATATCAAGAACCAATCTGATCTCCCTCCAAAAGATGGACATGCCCCAGTGTAAAGGATCCAAGTAGGGTGGCTATGCTCCAATGAGAAATGCTCTCCATTCCGGCTATGCCCCAGTGTAAAGCAATGCATCCGAGTCAACATACCAATCAATCTCTACTCCTGGTGCTAAAAAATGGAAACCTCCCAACATAATCCATATGAATCAGAATCCCCGGGCTCCATGAATGTGAATGTGGTGGCTATGCCCCAGTATAAACCAACTAAAGCGACTATGCTCCAATGAACAATCAAAGTCCATCACCAATGAGAGGGCTACGCCTCAAATAAACTGTCATCTCAAAAATCAACCATCAATGAGTAGAGTGTGTCCCAATGTAGAATATCGAGTAGAGTGACTGTATCTCCAAAAAACGCTCTCTGAAGGGTTATGCCCAGTGTAGGTCATCCCCAACTCCTAATCCATCGTAATCCAAGTGAAGAAGCGAACTGACTATGCCTTAGTGCAAGCACCATCCCAAAAGAAAACGTCATCGATGAGCGGGGTATGCCCCAGTGTAGATAATGTCGCCTCTGAAAGTCCATCACGATAAGAGGGGTATGCCCAGTGTAAATCATCATCTCAACTCCACATCCATCATGCTCCGAGGATAATCACCGACCAAGCTCGAGTATTGCCATGTGTGAGCCGTCAAACACAATGTGAAGTAATGGCCTCAGGGTGGTCTTCAGACACGGGACGTAACGTAGGCCAGGGTAATAGGGTGAAAGAAACGAAAGGAAACTAGGCTCAAAATCCCAATGATATAATCCCCATACCCTCGTGCATGATATGCAATGCATAGAAAACGTCATGAGTCCCGAACCTAGGGGTCCCCATACAAAAGTGATGGTAAATGAATGGTCGCATCGAATAAGCAAGAGTAAAGTGTGGATGCTGAACCCATGTCAAACATTAAACAGAATGAGAAAAGAATGAATAGATGAAGTGGAGTGAAACGGAGGGATAAAATAAAGATGAAAGAAGCGAAGAGATAGAAAAGGGAGTGATGGTCACCCTGCATCAAAGCATGGAAATAGTCACATCTGAAATAGACGGAATGATGGATAGAGCAAGGATCCAGAGATACTGAAGAAAGGTCGCTCACATCCTCACAAAAACGAATGGCGAATCATACTCTCACCCAAATATACATCAAGATGAATACCAGAAAGAAGCTCTCATACGAACTCTCTCTAACACATGAACTCAATGAAGCAACTAGCACGTCCATAACATGCCAATGGTGAATGATAAAATGAACAATGCGCTATCTATTTTTTTTTCCATTTTTTGTTTTTTGTTTTTGTTTTTTGTTTTTTTTTTTTGTTTTTTTTTTTTTTTTTTTTTTTTTTTTTTTTTTTTTTGCGCATACTCGGATAATAATGAATACTCCCATGAAATAGCATACCAAATGATCAAACCCTCCACATACGAATGTAACATGAATCCTCACCACAAGACAACCTCTCAAAATAACTCTGACTACATGCCCATACGGTGAATAGGGAAAGAAATGACAATCCTCCATGCAATGAGGTGTGAAAAAACCACCATCAAAGGTAAACAGATAATGTCGAGTAAGCAATGATGAAGAAAAGACAGAATGAATATCACAAGTGTGGTATGTGATATCGGAAAATAGTGATGAAATGATGTCCAAGTGGAAAATATCAAATGAAGAGTGAAGAATGATGCTGAATATGTATGTCAGGTCTGGAACTCATGACGTATTAATCATAACATGCAAGCACTAAGGGTCCCCAACCCGGTGTAATAGTAAATGAGGTGATGAAAGAAAAGGCTATGTGCTCGTGGAGGCTCAAAGGCTAGCAACGGGTAACTCTATATGTGAGGGTGATAAAGTAATGGCTCATGAAATGATGGCCACCCATCCTTTGACCAAAACCTCAAACATGTGCTTCAAGATCTCACATGGTCAATACTAAAGATGGCTCCATCCACAAAGTCATGGCGACTCCTCTGAAATCGGCAAAGCTCCCACTGATGCTCTTATGATAACCATCAATGTCCTCTGAAAATCACCACTCTATCATCACAAGCCACTCACCATCATCTCATAAAATCACCATCTCTAATCATACCAACTCTCTGAAGTCATATGCAATGGCTCAAATCAGATGCTCCATGATAATTCCTCATCTCAACAATATCATCAAACCTCAAGCCACTCTCTCATCACATCCACTATCATCGTGTGAAAGCTCACCTTGGGTCAAACATCTCAGACCTACTGGTCAGATAATGAAATGATGGAAAGGAAAGGCAATGGTACTGTAATGTACTAAGGCGAACAAGAATGGTAAAGCGTGCAGTATACCAAAGGGTGGTGTCATGTCAGGCTCAAATGGTAAGTCATCAAGTCCATAGAGTCAAGGTGTGGATATGGGTATGGTACCGCTCTAATCAGAAGTGAAATGGGTCACAGTCTCAACTCCCTAGGTCGATCTCCTGATCCTAGGTCAATAGGCTCAATATCCTCCATGATAGGTCAGGCCAAAGTGATCACGATGTAAGTGAAAGATGCATCATATCGAAAGCTAACACGCATCAACACAAGATATGTAAAACTCACTCACGAGAAAAATGCCACATACTCAGATAAAATATCATATCACTAACTGAATCAACAAGTACATCATGTGTGAAATGATAAAGGCTACAAACAACTGGACTCTCAACATGAAACTAAAAACAATGACCCTAAACCGAAAACAGGACTCAACAAAACAAAAACAACTCTGACGAACTGAAAACTGGACTCAACAAAACGGAAACAACTCTGATGACGACCATAATCAGGATGAAAAGGTGCTCTGGAGTGAACTGCTGCAAAGTGATGTATCCATGTCGACTAATCAAGTCCTCAACCTGGAAGATCCCGAAATACCATATGCCAATAGTACCATCAACATCCACATCAATCTACTGAAGACTAGGAGGAGGAGGACTGCATGTGTAGTATGCGTAGGTAGAGGATTGGTGGTCACACTTGGCCTAGCCAAGTCAACCACCCCTGAATCGATCAAATCCTGTATCGCATGATGGAGTGCTGAACAACGCTCAGTATCGTGCCCCGGAATCTGATGATACAAGCAGTGCTCATGTGAACGGAAATGAGGAGGAATAGGATGGGGCAAGGCCTCGGCGCCAAAGGAACAATCACCCCAGCGTCCTGAGCTTCTCAAAAGCTCTAGTCAATGTCATGCCCAAAGGAGTGAACTGTCTCGCAGCCCTCTGTGCATATGGTCTAGGTGGCGGGTGAGTAGCGGCTCTCGGATGTGGTGGTCGCTGCTGCATGCTAGTCTGAGCAATGTAAGGATCCTGAGCATAATCCAGCTGATACTGATACTGTGGAAGAGAGAAAGGAGCTCTGACTGTAGGAGGCCTATAAAGTGAGTGATGCGTAGGCCTCCGATGCTGATAACTAATAGCGCCAACCTCTCCAGATCTACTAAATGGCCCAATCAGCTTCTTCCCCTTACTGTCAGGGGAAGGAGTAGTATCTGTCCATAATCCTCGAGCAATGGCCTCCTCAACACTGAAAGCTGCCTGAACCAAACTCCTGAGATCCTGAAACGGGATGCCCACAAGACGTCTCGCGAATCTCGGATGTAGGTTCCGAAGAACCATGTCAATCTGATCCTGCTCCTTAGGCCGATCTATCATACCAGCCACCTTTGCCCTCCAACGAGTGACAAAGGAAGAAATAGACTCATCTGGCCTCTGTCTAGTGGCCTCCAACTCTCGTCTGGATACATCAATATCGGCACTGAAAGCGAACTGGGTAAGGAACTCATGAGCCACGTCCTCCCAGGTGCGAAGTCTCGAAGGCTCAACTGAAGCAAACCACCTCTGAGCTACTCCACTAAGTGACATAGGAAAGAGGGCCACCAACTGTGCATCATCTATCCCATGCGCTCTCATAACTGTGCTATATAGTCTCAAGTGGATCTTGGGACAACCAATCCCACTGTAGCGCTCAATGTCTGGCATGCGAAACTTGGCGGGCAAGCTAGCCGCCGGTATGCCATCTCTGTCATCCCAAGTCAAAACCCCCGTCCTGCAATCTGATCTGTCTCATCATGGACTCAAGCCTCTCAACCTTGGCCTCCTGCTCGGCCAATCGAGTATCCTCAATAGTAGGAACCATGGGAGGCGGCACTGTGACAGTAGGTGGTGGAATGATCTCATAATGATCTGCCAAATGGAATGGAGTACCAAGTGAAACCCCAGGTGGGCGAGTCTGTGCTATCTGAGGTGCATGAGGAACTGTCTCATCAGTGACCACGCCAACCGCTGGGTATCCTGGCGAGAACTCTCTATCTGATCCAAGCGTCTACTGACCCCGGCCATGAACTCCTGGATGGAAGCAAGTGTGGAAGCTAACTCGTCTGACATCTCAACTGAACTGTCTGAACTCGAATAAGAATCTGCTCTGATCAATCGACCTCTAACTCTCCTCCAAGAAGGTGACTCCAGACTCAACCGACTCCTAAACCGACTCCCTACAATGCAAACAAAATGGATGAAGGACACGAGATAAAACTCTAAAATACGACAATACAACATGCAAGCACATGGTCCTGAAACGGCAATCCGAAACCTGGATGTATGATGAGAACTCTAGAGTCACAAAGGTGTCCACTGCGAGATGGCTACAAATGTGACCAGAGAATCTCCATCAATAATCCAAGATGAAAGAGGTGTGAAAAACGCGCTATCACGAGATCAATACTCCATCTATAAACATATATCTTTAATTCAACTTTCAACCCGAGCTCCATAAGAGGAAAATAATAAGGTGATCAAGGCAACTCTCTCGAAAAAAAGTGTGAATATGAAAACGTGCCTTCACCTTTCCGTAATGAAAATATGAGCATCAGGTCAAAAATTGAATGAAAGATCAAACAAAGAATGAGGTATCGGGCTCGTGATCGGTGTGCAATGCTAAAACAAGATGATTATGATCGATGAACATATCCCGAAGCATCAAGTACGTGATAGCAAAGTGAAAGGATGTGTCGAGCCAACAAATAAAAACGAAAGCCCTAAGGAGGGAACATGACATACTCATCGAGTGAAAAACATAATCCAAGGTGACACGATAAGGGTGATCCAACCGATATTCAAACTCATACCAATCTCCGAGCACTCTCAACTGGAGACTAAAAAGAGGAAGTGTCGAATCCGAAGTGTAACCACAGAGGCTCTGAAAGCCCTCAGATGCACCCACGTGTATGGAGGGAGTCCTAATCGAAGGATCTACGGCTCAACCTACGAGGTGAAGGTGGCTCTAAATGGATATGGGTGGACTTTAAAAGATCCCTAGCAAAAGCGATCATACCCTCCGGCGGTACGCAACCCTCTGCACGCCTCTGAAGAGACGGGTGCTTCCATGCAAGGTGGTCATCACCTCCACACATGCACTACCTCAACATCCTAGGGGGTTTCCTATGGTGAAACCTCTCAAACTCTCAACGCTCAATGGTCAACTAGAGTGCACAGTGATGTGTGGGTGCATCCGAAACCCTAAGAAGCTAAAACAGAATATGAAACACACTAGCCGCACAAATATCCATGAAACCTAGCTCAGGGCTATACAGGTCTTCAATGATCGGACTCCAATCAGCATCGATATGTCGGTCTCCTCCAGAACGCTCCCAGACATCGGTATAGCCCGTCGCTAGACCCTACTCCTAAACTCTGGCTCGGTCAGAGAACAAGCACACAGAAGGCCTCACACTTGCAAAAGTGAGAACCAAAATGAAGGAAATGACCGAGACCAAGAGATTTGAAGGTAAGGGGATAGAAGTGCGGCCCACATGGACAAGCGACATGCAATCAAGCAGAAGAAGGGCAGTCATGCGACATGCAGTCAGGCAGAGTACAGGATATATCACTCATGCACGCATACAAGCTACGAGAATCAGGATGAATAGTGATAAGAACACCATGCTCAAAGACGATCAAGATGATATATAAGCCAAAGAATCAACATGTCAAATCAAACCAACAACGAATCCATACATGCAAGGCGATCAGAATAATCATGGCAAATATCAGAATCACTATACTAAGCGAAATAAGATAGGCAATCAATACAATCAGCATGTCAATATCTCCAACGAATATAGCAATGAAGTACAAAGAAAATAGTTATCTCGGGATCCTCAATCAAGAAGAATCAATCATCATAATTAGTGTGCCAAATATCTCAACAAATATATCAATGAAGCATGAAGAAACTGACTATATCAGAATCCCCAACCAAAACAATCAACCAACATGATCAACATGTCAATGTCCCAAGTGAAAACTCGGGAATTCTCAATGTGCAATCAAGAGATGAGTACCCACTGATCGACTCACCAAACGCCACATTTGCTTCACTTTAAGTTCAAGCTTGACCCTCTAAAGATCCCCAGTGGAGTCGCCATTTTGTGGACCCCGCATTTCGTGCTCATGCGTTTCCCACTCGATGGCGAGCTCGATTTTTATTTGAAAAAAATTGATTTTATTTATTGTTTGAAAAATGACTTGGAGTCGCCACTTATTTTTGTTTTATTTTTAAAGGGTAAACAAAATAAGAAAGAAAAACCCTAAGTGTGACTCCTTGTTTTGGAAAAGGTGGTCTGTGAAAAACCGGATCGGGTTCGGGGGTCAGGTTACTTATCAGGAAGGTACGGTAAAAACCGTAGCACCCTCTAAATCCCTAAAGTCGGGTCTCTACTAATAAAATGAAGTAATCGTGGCAGTCAACAAGAAAATCGATGAATACTCAAATCAATCATGCACAATATGAGAAGCAAAACATGTATAAAGAATGAGCGAAATATGAATAGATGCGTACCTGGGCGGCAATCACGAACGCGCTATCATGAAATATGATTAGTGAACAATGAACAGATATAATTAAACGCATATCAAGGAATAGAGTAAATCAATCATGCATGTCAAATAAATCAATCAATCAGTCATGAAATCACCTATGTGGGGCCCCCACCACAGCCCGATTTATTTTGCATGAATTAATTCCAATAACTCATTATTTGGAATTACGGAAATGAATTCTTGCTTATTTTTAAAACATTTTAAAAGATCATGAAAGATTTGAAAATGGCTTGCCGAATAGAAAGTGGAAGCAAATTTTGTTAAAAAGAGATATTTATAGGCTTAAAAAAAACTAAAAAATGAAGATTTGAAAAGTTAAAATTATTTGAAAATCGAGAAATTGGCAACTATTTGAAAATTGGAAATTGGGAAACTATTTTAAAATTGAAGATGAAGAAATAAATAAATAAAAGGGACACGTGGCCTAAAAAGGTGATCATGCATAGTTGACTTTTGGCATTGAAATTATACTCTTTGAACTCTAACTCCTTCCAACCTCTCTTTTCAGATTTTCCCGAGTCAATTCAGTAGCAACTTTCTTTCTCTTAAGAGCATGATTAGGACCTTTTATCACTGGGTAACCTTTCCATGCTGGCGGAGCAGCAAGCTTTCTTCGTCATTATGGGTCGCCCTCCTCTAATCACTCTTGTGAGTCTTTGTCAACTGAATCTTGGTGGTCACACTTGCTGACAATAACACGAGTTCTCCTTATTACTGTGAAGAACATGACAGTCGATCCAGCGAGCAGCTCCATTCTCAGAGACTTGACTTTATGCAGTTTCTATACTTCCAGAAATTCTGGGTACACAGATAAGCATAGCATCGGGAATAGCACTGAGTAGGGGAAACAAGAGGCCACTAACCCGGGTAGGGTCCAAGGATTCAAGCAAGAGCTCAATGCCGGGGAGAAGACAGGTGGCAGCGAGGAACATGAGGTAATCATAGACCATGATGAGAAAGAGATTACCCACTGTTGACGTTGTACAAGGCATGGATCCGCGCGTCTGAACACATGAATCCGAGGCATTTAGCAAGGCAGCACTCTTGTCTAGCCAAAGAGTCTCGTCATAACTTCTGAAATCTCCTACGGAAAAGGGACCAAACAGATTTGAAGACGCCGCTTGCACCATCTCAGGCAGACCCATTAAATCTGGTCTCAAACCAGAGCGAAATAGAGACATTCTGGATACATCTGGTGGTCCGGCATGGCTATCTCAGCACCTTTGAAGCCATGGTCCAAGCTTGAGTTGGTGGTGAACCTCCTGGTTGTTGCTCTCACGGAGCTGAGTTTCCTTTACTCCAGCAGATTGAATACAAAATCCACTCTCAGAATATCCTCCCAGTTTGAACTATAACGCTGCACTATTACAATCGCCAGTAACAAGACTTTCAGCACCAATTTTCTTATCGACCTATTCACCTGTTGCTTCTCTGTGAGAATACTGGATACTCTCATGGGCGCCTTGGATGGCAGTGTCTTCTTTATCAACAATCGAAACTCTTTTGCAATTTCTTTCTGCTCACGCGCTGAGGAAGTCATCTTCTCAAACAATTCAATAAAACGGCTTCGACCTGCGAACATTATCTGATCCTCATTACTGCACTGATCTGGGTCTATCGGGTAGGCTTTGAAATTGGGTGGAAGGTAGAGAAAGAACCGGGTGTGACTGGTGTAGGAAAAGATAAGATATGGGTTTGAAAATGGGTTTGATGGGTATTGAGAGGTGAAAAAGTGGATAAAGTGGGTAGGGGTTATGAGTGGAAGGCATGCAAGGTGGGGTAGCCTTGAGAGTGGAAACAATGGTATGGGATGTGGGTCGATGTGGGTTCAGGCAGTAAACATAATGGTGCACAAAGGTTAGAAAGGTACCATGCATTACCATGCAAAGGTGGAAGAAATGGGTCCAAGGATGGATGGTTAAAAAAAATGGCATGTGGTGGTAGAGAGACGAAAAGTGGTGATGTGCATGGGGGTATATAAGTAAACTCCTTCACGTCTTGAATATTCACTGTAGCAGCAATTTCACAAAATGACCCTACTTCTTTCATTTCCTTCACATCAGGATTTGCATCTCTGGACCTTAGCATCCACCAACTTCAACTGCACGCGCTCCTCACGCCAGACCTCAGCCACCTGCAACATCTTCCTCTCCTCTTCCGTTTAATCCCTGAGTTTCATTGATTCCCTCTTTAATGATTCAGCTTCAGCCTTGTCGTCTCTGATTTCCTTAGCAAGCAATCCATCAGAACATTTGTTTGGTGAGGCAAGAATCAACGGCTTCCCTCATTGACAAGAATACATTCTGCCAAAGGTTCTTTGCACTTTCCATCTCAATCGACTTCTTCTTATAGACATGGCACCCTTATTAAAACTCCTCAACATGGCATCTTCGTCAGCATCAGCTGACATGAACAGAATCTTCAGAATCTTCAGTTCCAATTACATCTGGAACAGCTTGAAGCAGTGCATACTTAGCATTCTGGATATCAGAAACTGATCTATACGAACTCCTGCTTTCCAAAAGGAATATACGCCTTGATGTAGTAGAGGTTTTGCCACAAATGGAAGCTGGGGAAATGCAACAAACGGGGATGAGAAGGGCGGGTTTTGGTGGTGAAGCTGATATGAACAAATTTGGACTCATCAATGCTTGAGAAACAGACATTAAATCAGTGATGTTTCTCAGATTCTGGGTGAATTGCCAAGAAATGTTAAGAGGGATTACAGAATGAGGAGGCAGGGATTATGAAGGGGATCAATGATAAGAACCATTTCGGCACAGGTGATGATGAACAGGAGTTGGATCATGTTCTTGTTGATGAAAGGTGAAGCTTAGGGCAGCAGCAGATGGAAATGCTTGCTGAGGTGGCGGAGGTGTTTCGCCGCCGGCGGCTTGAGGACAGCTGAGTTTGGTATATTTCTTTCTCAAATGGTTCAGAGACAACTTCAATAGAGGACGTTATTGATGCTGCCAACCTCTGTGCTGATATTAAAGCAAATCAAATTTCACCAGGTCCTTCTTCATTTGGCTCATCAGATGCCAGTTCTGTCTCTACAATGGCTTCGGCTGCAGCCCTTCTTCCCATTGATGGGACCATGGATTCCTTTACACATCAGGATTCTGGAAATGCTTCCCTGGACATGTCATCCACCAAGAGTCTGCATGGATGGTGACGATCAATTGATAAATCAACAGCTACAATTTCCTTTCCTTTTCTTTCTGCTATAACAGCTCTGGGATCCCTTGAGTTAGCAACATATATAGCCCGACCACAAATCAATGTTGTTATTACAACTGTGCCGCTCATGTTATCATCCAAACTATCAGCATATAGCTGCAAATTTGACGTTAATAATGCTGCATGGTGGGCCCCAATTGCATCCCTGAATATGGCAATCCCCATTCTAAGCAGAATATTCCAACGATTCCTTGAGCAATGCAACGACATCTTCCCAGATTCACAAAATGTGCCCATACCCAAACCAGGAGCAGTGCTAGCCAAGACTCTTCTCCTTGGGCGTACCAGTGACCACAGAGAATAGAGGGTAAACAACAATGAAACAAGGACCCAAAACAGAGTATAAAATGAATCCCCAGAAAACAATGACCCAAGCCCGTCTTATATTGAAGCCATAGAGCTTATGCATAGGTGGGAAAAGAAACCAGATGGAAACGAGATTTAAACCATATGGGAATAAGATTAAAGGATCTCACTCAAACACACAAAGGATATCAAAAGAAGAATTCTCATTTTAAATCAAACCTCACATGAAGAACAGGGAGCAGATATGTCACAACACAGTCACAGCAACCCCAGAAGAAACATTAATGGCAATCAAAATGAGGTCTAGCAAACGTACCTGAGAACGTTCCCTTTCTTTCCTCTGTTTCAGCTCTTCCTTCTCTTGACAACTCTCTTTAGCAGCTTTCCCCTCTCCAGCAGCTTCTTTTCCCTCCCTGGAAAACCCTCACCCTCTGGTTCTTTCTCTCTTAGCAGCCTGCTCACTGCAAAATCAGCACCCACTCTCCAGGAACATGCTCTGTTTTTCCCTCAGTCGCCGCTTAAGCTCCAGGAATCCTCTCTCAGTTTCCTGCCCCTAACTTCCCAAAACCCCCCTCTCTAAAACAGAAACGTACCCTCTTTCTCCAGCTGCCTGCCTCTGCCAAAAAATCCTTTTCTTTTCTCCCGGATTTGCCCTCCTAACGGCCTCTGCAGCAACAGCCAACAAAAGTCCTCCACTACCAGCCTGCAGCCTCCACTCACCTCCACATGCAGCTGGCAACGTCCTCACAGCAAAAATCAAATACGCTCCTCCTTCTAGAACCTTCCTCCAAGTGTCCCTCCCCTAGTGGTTCTCAAAACCACTACTTTGATTCCACCACAACCCATCTCGGAGTGACACATGGCCACCTAAGGTGGTGACACCTGTCAATCTTGGCTGCAGCAAAGCAGACCCCACATGGGGTCTACAGGAACATTTTGAGAAAAGGTTTAAGGAAAGGAATTATTTGTAAACAACAATACACAAGGATCAAACATAGGCAACCCAACGGAAAATAGAATTTCAAAGTAAAATTTTTAACAACCAACCAAACCAATATGGTGAGTAGGGGCCAACCTTCATGAGTTTCCAATGGCCTCAGAAAAATCAAATTAAACTAAGGATCATTAAAGCAATGGGCAAAGTATTTTAGATTAAACAAACTAACAAGATGTTGATTCATGAACTAACCACTAGGATTCTAAAAGCATGTAAACTGAAATAAGGCCAAGAAAGAACTAACATAAGACTAATGAAACACATAAGCATGGGAATATAATTATGTAAATATAGAAACATGAACATACAAAACTTTCTAATTAAACACATGAACTAATTAAGGATTAATTAAAAACTAAAATTAGCAATTCTAGAACATGGGCAAGACAACACAAGAATTAACTAAAATATTGAATAGCATATGAGCTAAACTATGATCAATCAAGAATTAAAACTAACAAGCTTAAACACATGGAAATGGTAACATGAGATCAATTAAAATAAATTAACTAGAATTCTGAAAAACACTCAAACTAAATATGATGAATAAAAAAAACTAAAGTTTAACAAACTTGAAAATATTAAAACAATAATGTGTGATTAACTAAATTGATTAACTAAAATTCCACAAAACACAAACTAAATATTGATGGATCAAAATTAAAATTAGCGAACTTGAAAGCATCCAAACAATAACACAAGGTTAACTAAATTAATTAAATATAATTCTAATACAAAATTAATATTGATTCACGAATTAAAAACAATAAACTTGGAACATGAAAATAATAGCATGAAATCAAACAAACTAATACTAAAATTCTAAAAAAAACACGTAAGCTACATAAGATGGATCATCACTAGAATTAACCATTTTCTAAAACAAAATACCATAATATGGGATCAATCAATAATTAGACAATCAACAAACTGAAAATTATAAACTGCATTATGAAATCCTAAAAAATATTGAATAACTAACAACTAAGAATTATAAAATGAATAGTGAGATCATAAAAGTTTAAGTTGTCACTTCTCATTGGCTTATTAACTTTAAAACTCAAAACATCACATTTATCAACTTTAAAGCACTAACATGCACATGCACATAACCACACATATCATACTCCTTGGATTTATTAATTTAAAAACCTAAAACACTAACATTCACATGTACCAAGCCACACATCATATTGCTTTGATTTATTAATTTTAAAAGCCTAAAACACTAGTATTCACATGCACATGGCACACACATCATATTCTTTCATCTATTAATTTAGAAACCTAAACACTAATATTTACATGCACATGACACACATCATATTGCTTTGATTTTTTACATTAAAAAAAAACCTGAATACTTACATGAAATATTGAATTTTAGTAACTAAAAAAAACAAAACTAAAACATGAGAGAAAGTAGGTCAATGGAAAAACTAAAAAGGTAGATCAATGGAAAAACTAACTTATGCGGGTTGTTGCTATATCAAAGTGGTAGCCTTGATTTACTGCAATGGTGCGCTGCTTGTGTGGAGAACTCTTATGCTGTGAGTGGGCTCCAAATTTTTATTGTCGTGATGGATGCCTTCTTCCACCTGCGTGCCCTCAAACGGTGTCAATCCCCACACCAAAAATCTGTTGAATCCTCATTTGAAAGTCCCTAGAATGCCCCATTCAAAATCACCAGCTTGTGCATCCTCTAAAGGCTCCCCCACCCTGAAAACATGTTCTCCATGTCCCTAAATATCCACTGAACGTGGTTCAAAAATACACCCCAAATTCCCCTGGAACCGTATGCAGAATCTCCTTAAGACGTGGCTTAAATATTATCTTTCCAAAAAACATATTATCCATGTCCTAAAATATGAACTGTATGTAGTTCAAAAACCAGACCAAATTCACTAGAACCGCACTCAGAATCTCCCATCGACTAGCTTTCCAAAATCCTCCAATCTTCCTTGGCCAAATATCTCATTCCTAAATGAATTAAAAGTTCCAATGGGAGATTCTATGAAGATGTTTTGTGACAATCAAGTTGCCATAAGTATCGTTAAGAACCAAGTTTATCATGATCGACCAAAGCATGTGGAAATAAATCATTTCATTAAGGAGAAGATAGAAGAAGGGACGATTTCATTGGTTTACACTCCAACAATTCTCCAAACAGCAGACATTCTTACCAAGGCGCTTTTTAGAACCAACTTTGAGGACTTGAGATCCAAGGTAGGAATGATCAACATTTACAATCCAGCTTGAGGGGAAGTGTGGAAATCCGGAAGGTATAGCTGTGCATACAGCTGTACTGTATACCTATACCGCCATTTGTATGGCTAGTTATTATGGCTGCTATACCGCATATAGTCGTTTCCTATTCTAATTTTATTTCCTAATTTTATGAAAGACTTTCTCCTAAAGTCAAGGATTAGATTTCTTTTTTAAGGCAAGATGACCTTAACTATTCATGTATACATATTGATGCAATAATCAATCTGAATAGAGAGAAAAAAAATAAAAAGAATTTTTTTAAAAAATAAAATAAAAAGGATTTTTTTAAAATAAAAATAAAAAGAATTTTTTTATAAAAAAAAATTCTCTCAAATTTGTTCATATATAATCAATCAATATCAATCAAGAATGACAAATAGAATCAATAATCACATATATTGGGCCTCCCCAAGGCCCATATTTATTTGCATGAATTAATTCCAAAAAATCCGTTTTTCTAATAATCATGGAGGACGGATCATAGAAATATGGATGAATTCCATTATTTTCAAAATAGGAGAATGTATTTTTATGAAAATAGAGAAAAACAAAGAAATTATTTAAAAACCAAGATAAATAAGAAAATGCATGTCAGAAGAAAATTTGACAACAAATAAATTTATTACAAACAGATTTTATTAATTAGAAGATGTTTAAGGATGAAATTTAAAATCTAGGAATATTTCAGTTGAAAATGGATTTGAAATTTTAATTCAAAATTATACATTCCCAAAGAAAGAAGCATCTGGAAGAGGAGAGTTTGCATGTGGGACCTCTCAACACAAGTGGCATGTGTGGGGCAAACGGATTTGGAGAGTTGTCTTTTGTCACCATTTTCTTGTAGCTATCTTGCTGAGAAATCACTCTCTGAGATGTGGTACTGGAGTGGAACCCACAAGCCAATATCTAGTGCAGCAATAATCAGCTTGAAAAAATTTAGAGTCACTTCCCACGTCATCTCCAATAGAGCCAACATGTAGGAAGTGATGGACATCCCAACAAAATGTGATAAGAACATGAATACCTTGGTCAAATTATATCTTATTGCTGAACCTGAATTGTGATGACCAGAGAACGATTGTTGTCTAGAACTTGGAGAGTTTCTCATCTGATGGAGCCAAACTGAAGACATCCTCCTCTATACATCCTTCTTTAGCCTTAAAGGTACCCCTCAATTTGCCATTGATCTGAACCAGCTGGACGATGATGAGGTCTTTTGCGTGAGCAGGATACGCCTTAGGAAAAGTCTCGTAGGTGAAGGAGCTTTTGTGTCCAAGGAAAAACCAAAACTCCACAATCGTGAGGGGTGCATTGGATAAGTTGCATTAGAGTATGGACATCTTTTCTGTTTCAACATCTCAAGGGCCATAACCTATGCTATCCCAGTCTCCGCTTCTCCAGCACCAAGGAACAAAAATTTGTGATCAGCCAAAGTACCACCAGATAGCTTCAGTGCGGCAAGAATCCCTGTAAGAACCACAGATGTTGTTCCTATCACCATTGCAGACAAAATGAGTTGTGTCGTATCTTGCAAGCAGCTCAAAAGCATTACGGTTTGCAGAATCTTCAAACTGTATAACTTTTTCTCCATAGTTCTGCTTGACAGCGGACATGAACTTATGCAGAAATTCAGAGTATTCCTTCCCAGGAAGAATGTCCAGCAGTAAACAATTAAGAAACAGCCAGCTTCATGTTGAATAACCCTGTTATGATACTTCAGACTAAAAGTATGTCTAACTTTATCGAAAACCAAGCTGCATGTTTCTTTCTATAGAACCAAGAGTTGTATCCATCTTGTTAGAACCTGAAACTGAAATGTCCAGATTTTATGCCAAAGTAGATTCCAAGGTGCGCTAGGCTTTTCTGGTTTCTACGGAGTAACTCTGTTGCGTTCATCAGAGCTCAAATTATCATTCTCAAGCTGATGGCCAGCTTTTTTATTTTCGGGAACTACTTCTGTGCTTGACAAAGCTGCTTGATCTTCTTGAACTTGATCACTTGTAGTGTTGCTTGAGAAACAAGCTTGATCTTCTAGGACTTTTGCATTTGGTACATTGCCTGAGATAGAAACTTCCATCTCTCCATTAGTTTTAGTCTCCTGCTTCGCTAGATATTCAACAACCAGACTAGAGGCGGCCGCATTAGTTTGTTCAGAAGACATATTTACTGATGTGGCAGAAGGGGATGGAGTAAACTGCACACTCGGTGCTACAGGTTTTGCAGAACCAGTTCATGACATACCTGGTACAACAACTAGATAGGTGGAAAATGATGTAGTTGGTAGGCCAGCACACTTGTAGTGTACATTAGGATTTGTTTTGCATCTTCTTTTCAGCGATCCCCATCAGGATTTTCAAATGTGAGTAGAGGATGCTTTTGCAATATAATCTTTTACTTAATTTTCTGCCATAAACCAAGAAAAGTGTATTTTCACTGCTACTGCTTGCACTGCTGCCACTCCTGAGAGAGACAACTTCTATACACCTCCCACATCAACTCCACAAGATTCTTACCCACATAACTGAAGTTTCTGAAAGTTCATGCTTGCTCAAATGAATTCGTTGGAAGGGAACTTTGAGTATATGTCCAGATGAATAACCACCCTGCATTCTTTGGAACCCCTTGGAAAACATTGCTCAAATGATGGAATAGATTCAAAGTCAATAGCCACAGGATCATCTGTGTGCTTCCTTTTTAACCTGTACAAGATGGTTCACCATACGGTCGTCAAAATCCACTCCTCCAAGATGGGTGTCTCTAGCAGTGGCCTTCACTTCAAAATACATCAAAATGGGTGTTTTTTTAACCTTGCTGCTCAATAATTTGAATATTCCAGTCCTTAACTGATTGAGAATCAAAAAGTAAATTTGAGTTTACTTCTGAAGCATGATTATCTGTAGGTAATCCAACATCTAAATTATCACTGCAAAAGGCCTCATAATCATAAAGATCACTGCCAGCATAACCATTGCTTTCACTCAGTTTGCCACTGAGTGCACATTCAAGATCATCTTCAATGTCGGGATCGACTTCATTTTCTGCGTCATGGTAACCATTGTCTCTCATGTCTATATTTTCATCATCTATTGAATCTTCACTCCCATTGTTTTCAATCCGAGAATCTATTGGAATAGAGCACCTGTGTAGATTGTCATCATAAAAAATGTTCTCATACTCCTCCAAAAGAGTAGTAATGATGGCTTGAGTATTATTAGAGCAGCAAGAAGTTGAGCAGAGATCACTATTCATGTCAAAGTCATCCTCCAGCTATGCTTTGTCAAGCACCAACTCTCAAAAGATTCCAATGCTCTGAACCTCCAACAGAAGTCTTTCATTTAAGGACATGCTTTTGTACTGAAATTCTGAACAAGCAATGTTAAGCATTAAATCCTTCTGAAAATGAGCCACTTGAGCTACCATCATCCACCTCTGCATGCGATATACTCGTCAAGGAGGATTCTAATAGGTCTCCCATAATCAATTCAAAGCTTAAGAAGGCAAGCAATTGCAGTGCTAGTGGTCGTTCTTCCTCTCTGTTGTCCTTTGAGGGATCATCTTCATCACTAAGGCCTTTAGCTTCCTGATGTGGGCTGTTGGGATGGGAATCAGACAAAAGGCCTGCAGGTCTCAGAGCTTCTTCAATCTCAGGTTCAATAGAAAGTTCATTAGTAGTTGGTTCTGATCTATTGGTAGATTCAGTGAGAAGAAAAGGATCTAATTCAATGGCTCTTCTAGATTTGCTGCTATCTGAACCTGATTCCCAGACTCTACTAGATTTGTTGCCAACTGAACGATGAAATGGCTCCTAGAAACATAGATTCATGTGTACTAGCCTACTGTTTGATCTATTGGCAACCTCTCTTTCAATGCGTTGCTGATTAAAATGGCACCTTCATCTTTCAGTTCACTTTCAGCCAAGTTTAACTTGGCAAGACACTGTTTTGCTGCAATATAGGCTGCTAAAGTAGAAGCAGCTTCAACTGTAATATCATTTCCAGTCATTTCCAAAACTTCAAGTGAAGGAGTAGACTCCTTGAAAGCATTGAAAATAGCTTTTGGCCCTCTCATCTTCCAAGGTACTTGTTAAATGAAGGTGAGCATCAATGATTTTTTAAGCAAATGAGGCAATGTCTCTTCAACAATGTGATGATCTAGTGTCCTTTCTTCATCTGACTTAAACTCATATTCTCTCGAAAGAATCCACAATACAAACAAAGCTCCATATACCCACTGATCATGCAAGTTATGCTTTACCTAGTCTAAAAGCCTAGCCCACTACTCAACTTTTCCCACGATGAAACTGAATGAGGCCAAGACTTGGCCAAATCAAAGGAAAAGACAAATTGACGTTGACTGGGCAAAGAAGAAGAGATAACCTATTCTGCATGGTTATAATTTGAGAGACCATGACTTTTGTTAGAGATTTCTAAACCAGATGAAGTCCTTTCTCTCCACAAATCTCCCTTGTACAAGTTCCTCGAGCTTTAGACTTGCTTACATCATCTTCAGTCTGTGTCGAAGCATTAGTCGCTCCAGCGCTCTTTTAAATCTTGTGCTCAGTCAAGCTTAGAGAGCCATCCCAAGAAGTAGTCTTTCGCAACTCTGGACCTTGGAATCTGTGTACACAGAGAGGGTACTTCCAGGAGCATCAGCAAAAGATACTGTCATTGCCAATGACTCCTCTGTAGAAGATGAGACTGGCATCCTATCCACAGAATCCATAAGAGGATCATTATCTGCTTCAAAACTACGAGAATCTCTTGTAATTGATTCATTTTGTTGTTCATCTCTAGAGACACTGATGTCACTCTGTTCCTGGCTTACATTTAAAGTTTGGCATGCTAAAACCTTGTAGTTCTAAGATCCCACAACATAATTTTTACATCATAGGATGCAGAAAGCAAATGAAACCATGATTTATCTTGCCACTTGCAAGTCGAAATCCATGAAGTGCATGATGAGAACTGAAAGATAGGAGTCAAAGTTCCCAGTTTTTGAGGATCCCATATCCTAAGAGTGGTGTCTGAGCCACCGGCAGCAATGAGAGTAGAACTTTCACCTTCAACATCAATGTAGTGGAGGACCTTCCCACAAAACAAGTTCTATGAATCCTCGCTCGCCTCAATTCCCCATTTTCTAACAAAATGGTCCAATGATGCTGAATAAATTGTTTCATCTTAAGGTCAAACCACAAATGATACACAGTGTGTATGCCCAACAATGGTAGATACAACCTCTCCCTCTTCTGACATAAATGGAACCAATGACCTTTATTGCTCTAGGCTAAAGTTGACTTTCAACATATCTGTATATTTCTACTCAACAAAAAACTTGTTTTTCCTCTGTTGATGATTACTACCAAAAAGTGCTATTTTGTAGACCTAATTATAATGGTTTTAAGCACCTTTGTGTAGTAATCATATTCATTTAACCCAATTAATTCATTAAGGTCCTTAGTAATTGGTTTTAACCATTTTGTGGCAAGTTTACATGTTTATATCAGCTTATGAATCAATTCAAGCATGCCAAATGATGGAGGAGCTACTTAGACAAGCCAACCAAAAAAGAAAAGCAAAGAAAAGCAAAGAGAAGCAAAGAAAAGCAAAAGAAAAGCAAAGAGAAGCAAGGAGGAAATCTGAGGACAGCAGCTGCAGTCTTCTTTGGCACTTTTGGAGCACTTCCCGAAGTCCATTTTTTACATGCTATATACCGTTTCAAAGCTCAAGAAGTCAAGAATCCAACGCTTCAAACCGTGCACGATTTGGAGCTGAAACGAGGAAGTTATGACCTTCGGAAGAAAACTGCTCCAGGTATGCGAAAATTTCGCATACCTTCTGAATGGTATGCGAATTTCGCACACCCCTATGCGAATTTCGCACACCTGTGCGAAACCTCCCCTTGTTTTGCCGACTCCACACGAGATCTTTTCTTTTTAGATATTTTTGTATAAATTTCCATTCTTCTCCTTGTAATCCACCAATCATAAGATTTCTTAGCTAGGAAGGATGGAAAAGCTTCTCTATTTATACTCCTTTGCATCCGTTGAAACAATGGGGAAATATATGTAATATACCAAAATATATATTGAAATATACCACAGAGCCTTGCTCTGTTTCTTCTTTTATATTCTTGTTTTCTCTTTATTTTTCTTTCTAGCCAAACAAACTCTGAGGATTTTTCCTCAGAGGATGAGAGGCTAGGCTCTTTGTCTCTTGGAGTGAAGAAAGCCTGGTGAGTTTCCTCATGCATAAATTGGAAGTTTTGTTGTTTTAGTTGTTAATGAAGAGAAAGTATGACCCGTTAATGGTTTTTATCTTTTTAGTTAACTTAAAACGTCTTTAAATCACCTGGGCCAACACTTGGTAAGGCAAGTGATCTCCATCCATGGAGATTCACTAGTTTACCCCTTGCGAGCCTTTGGGAGGTGACTTGAAGGTAGGATTTTCTAGAATTGCCAACACTTGGTAAGCTTTTGGACTCCAAGGAGACATCCATTAGTTATCTCTTGCGAGCTTTTGACGGGTAATCCAAGGTTAAAGATCACCTTGAATGGCAAGTGCTAGGTGAGAGGCACGAGCCATTGCAAGTTGCATCAGTGAGAGGGATTTAGTGTTTGAACCCATTAATGGGAAGCATCTGTACAAGCTCGGTTGGAGAAGGAACTATATGTTAATTCTCTAATGCGAGGAAAAGAAACAAGTGACCGGAACTCCCTTTTTGTATGAGGAATCTGAGCCTAGTGATCTGAAACTCCAAGAAACACTTTTCTTTATAAGTAAAATCAGTTACTACTTTTGGTTAGCTTAAAACCAATCCTTTTTCATTCAAATATCTTTATGTTTTCTTTTGAAGCTAACCTTGAAATGAAAAGGCACCAATTCAGCTTTGAATTGATATCATTTATGAAGTGAAAACCCATCCCAGTGAACGATCCTAGAGCCACTATGCTATAGTAGCTTTGTCTTTGCTACCCTAGTATATGGTGTAATAGGTTATAAATTTTGTTGATTAATCCCTCAATCAAGGAGCACCAGCTGGACACGAATCAGCTGAGACACCAATTAGGCATGAATCAAATGGCGCCGTTGCCGGGGATGGTGCCACTTTGCAGTGATATGATCTTTTGAGAGCACTTGTGATCTTCATCACAAGTTTGGTGACTTTTCTTTTCTTTTTACTAACTCTTTTTAATTGTTCTTTTTCTTTATTTATGTTTTAGTTAACCTTTCAGCTAGTTTTAGTTAGTCTTAAGTTTTTGAATTGTTTTTCTTTTGTTTTCTTTTGTTTTCTCTGTTTTTAATTCACAATTTGCTAGTTGTGTATGCCATATTGAATACGAGATAGCAGAGGAAGCCATGAACTTCATCAGTTATGTGGCTGAATTTTCAAGAAGATGGGATGAACCAAATGCTAGAGATATGGGAAGAATGATGTCTCAACCTAAAGCTAAGGGTGAGATGTATATTTTAAATGATGGCATGGACATGAAGGCAGAGATTGCAGCTATGGAAAGGAGATTGGATGAGCTAGAAATGAAGAATATGCAACCAGTGCAAGCCACCTCTCAGACACCATTGCAAGCTATGCCTTGTGCCATTTGTCTATCTTATAAGCACTTGGGGGAAGAGTGTCCTACCATTCCAGCCGTGAGGGAAATGTATGGTGATTGCAACACCTACAATTCCAATTGGAGGGACCATCCAACATTCTCTTGGAAACCACAGCCACCTCAGTACCAGCAACCTGCTCAAGCACCACAGCAAGCCTCAAACCTTGAACAAGCTATGATGAATCTTAACAAGGTCATGGAAGACTTTGTTGAAGCTAACAAATCCATCAATGCTCAGCTCAGTCAAAGAATTGACAGTGTAGAGAGTTCATTGAACAAAAAAAGGGATGAAGTGCAACATGATCTATCTCAGAAGATAGATAATCTCCAAGATTCAATCTCAAGGTTTGCCAACCTCAACACAGTGCAAGAGAAAGAAAACTCTCATTCTCAACCTTATCAAAATTCCATGAGTATCCATGAAATGGAGGCTAAGGAGGGAGAATTTTCACAAAAGAGGGAAGTCAAAGAAGTGATCACTTTGAGTGGTAAAGAGGTTGATCTGCCCACATGTAAGCTAGAGCATAAGGTAGAGAGTGAAACAGAGAAAGAAAAGAGGGAGGAAATCAAAGGAAAGAAAAAGGGGAAAAGCATAGAGAAAGATGACTATGATCTTAAATTGGATGAAGAACCACAGAGGATAGTCATCAAGGAAGAAATGAAGAAACAAATGCATCCGCTTTTTCTCCAAGCTTTGTATGGCAAAAATGGAATTGGTTTTATTGCCATCATACAATGCAAGTCTCAAGTGAAGGATGCTAACTTCATATGGGATCCGGGCAAGCTAAATCAGGATCAATTTTTTTGATGGACTTAGTCTTTCTAAAGACTAACTAGTCCATAGCTTTTTGTTTTATTTATTACTTGTTTTAATTTTGATTTCAATGTTTTAATTTTGATTTTAATGATTTAATTCTACTTTGTTTTGATGTAATATAGGTTTTTGGATGATCAAAATCAAGAGGAATTGCAAAGGAAGAAATCGGGAAGAAATCGGAGCAAAAACAGAGCAAAAACAGGGGAAAAACAGGGGTCTGCGAGATTTCGCAGCCTCTGCGAAATCGGCCTTATGCTGCAAAATCAGTTCGCAACACTTTTGAGTCCTCTGCGAAAGTTTTCGCAGCTGCGAAACCGATGTTTGGCACACGAGTGCCACTCGCAGCACAGGAGACACAATTTCGCAGCTGCGAAGTGGTCTGCGAACCACTAAGGCGTAAACAACCCCAATTCCGCAGCGATTTCTCAGCGATTTCCCCATTTCGAAGGGTGTTCCGCAATTGCGAAACCAGCTTTTGGCACACGAGTGCCATTCCGCGGTACAGTGACTCCCATTTCGCAGCTGCGAAATGACTGCGAACCACCAAAGCATGAAAGATCCTATTTCCGTAGGGAAAGCTCCATTTTGCAGAGGATTTCGAAGCTGCGAAACCACTTTTTGGAACAAGAGTCCCATTTGGAAGCTCCGTACACTCATTTCGCAGCTGCGAAACGGCTATGAAGCATAAAAACTCCCAATTTCGCAGCCAAAGTCCCAATTTCGCAGGGTATTTCAAAGCTGCGAAATGGCTGCGAACGTAAAAACTTCCAATTTCGCATCCAAAGCTCCATTTTGCAGGGCACTTTTGGGCTGCAAAATCACCTCCAAGCTTCGAAATGGTTATGAAATGATCTCCAAGCTTCGAAATGGCTGCCAAATCACCTCCAAGCTTAGAAATGGCCTTCAAATTGTGAAATTGACTTGCAAAATGGAAAGAAGTTTGCAAAAACACCTTGCAAAGCTAAGGGAAGTTGCTAAAATGCCAACAGAGCCCCACTCACCAGCTGAGTACCCTCTGGAACTCATGAACAGCCACCTCTCCATTTCAGCCGTGGCCAAGACTAGAGGATAGGCCCGCACACCCTGAGATCACACATAAAGCCTCTCATTCCATTTTTGACCTCCTTAAACCATCAAAGCCCATAGCTACCAACTGAGAGCTCCAGTTGAGAAGGCTATGCTATCTAAGGAGACTACCAAAGCAGAGGTTGAAGTTCTGATCCAACCCACTCAAGAGGCCACCACAGATGCATCAGCTCCACAGGACTCTTCCATTACTTGATCATCTTTTTATTTTTTGTATTTACTTATTATATTAGTATACATAATTCCATGTTTTGATGTCTTATATTCTGGGATTGGATGTATTACTGATGATACATCATATATAGACATCATTTTTGTTTAAACTTGGCATTTTTCTATTTCCTCTACTCACTAACTCTTATGTTTTCTTTGAAACATGTGGTTTCTCCAATATGACTCAGACTCCATGTCACTCAGGAGGTACCACGTCCTCCCTATTTTTTAATCGCTTTGTCACATTGAAGACAATGTTCAGCTTGGTTGGGGAGAGAGTTGAGGAAGGAAGTATTGTTATTAATGCTAAGTTATTTTGGTAATTTAGTTGCTTTTTGCTTAATTTTAAAATTTTTTTTAAGTTTTTATTCTACTCTCCATGGATATTAAGGATTAACTCTCAAAATTAAATGAGAGAAGTCGAGTTTCAACTTGATTACATGAGTCTTAGAGTTTGTATTATGCTCTTCTAAAAGTTGATGAATTATTGAAACTCTCATTGCATGCAAACTTATCTCTTCCACCTTAAGCTATTCGCACACACATACATTAGATTCTGGTTATAAGATGTGAAACTATTTCACCCTCTAAGCTTGAGAAATCATAATTTGACACCTTTAACCTCTCTTTAATAGTGTTGGGACACCTCATAAAGACCAATGAGTCTTTGAAAAAAGAAAAAAAAAAGAAAAAAAAAAAAATATATATATATATATATATATATATATATAGAATAAACTTCTTTGCTTGCCTTGAAACCTGAGCATGGTCCGAAGGGGTGGCGAAAGCCTTTAAAGCCTGGTGCCCTAAGCCTTTATTGGTTGGGAGTCACCGATCCTCTGCTTGTTACATGGGTGAATTGGTTAAGTTTAGTAAGTGAAAAGAATTGTGAATAAGAGGTGCGTTCCTAGCCTATCAAGAGATGGTTAATTTTGCTAAGCTTAAAGAAAGACTTAGGTTGGGGGGGAGATGATAGTTATCCATACTATACTCGGAAGCTAATCACATTAACACTTAGCTTTTAGTGGAAGAATTTGATTTGGATCTTTTGAGAGTGGAAATTCTTTTGATGCTTAAACTTGCATAATATCCATTCTTTGTACTCTATGATCAAGTAAATGCTTTGACAACTCTTATTATAGGTTGAGTTTCACATCTTTATTGATCCATGGATGTCCATCATGCCACTCATATCATTTTTTGGAGTGATTTGCATGATCCCTTTTATGTATATTATAGTTTACTTAGTTTTTATCTCCTCCATTGCTAAGGGACTAGCAATGAGTCGGTTGGGGGGTGTGATTACTACCAAAAAGTGCTATTTTGTAGACCTAATTATAATGGTTTTAAGCACCTTTGTGTAGTAATCATATTCATTTAACCCAATTAATTCATTAAGGTCCTTAGTAATTGGTTTTAACCATTTTGTGGCAAGTTTACATGTTTATATCAGCTTATGAATCAATTCAAGCATGCCAAATGATGGAGGAGCTACTTAGACAAGCCAACCAAAAAAGAAAAGCAAAGAAAAGCAAAGAGAAGCAAAGAAAAGCAAAAGAAAAGCAAAGAGAAGCAAGGAGGAAATCTGAGGACAGCAGCTGCAGTCTTCTTTGGCACTTTTGGAGCACTTCCCGAAGTCCATTTTTTACATGCTATATACCGTTTCAAAGCTCAAGAAGTCAAGAATCCAACGCTTCAAACCGTGCACAATTTGGAGCTGAAACGAGGAAGTTATGACCTTCGGAAGAAAACTGCTCCAGGTATGCGAAAATTTCGCATACCTTCTGAATGGTATGCGAATTTCACACACCCCTATGCGAATTTCGCACACCTGTGCGAAACCTCCCCCTGTTTTGCCGACTCCACACGAGATCTTTTCTTTTTAGATATTTTTGTATAAATTTCCATTCTTCTCCTTGTAATCCACCAATCATAAGATTTCTTAGCTAGGAAGGATGGAAAAGCTTCTCTATTTATACTCCTTTGCATCCGTTGAAACAATGGGGAAATATATGTAATATACCAAAATATATATTGAAATATACCACAGAGCCTTGCTCTGTTTCTTCTTTTATATTCTTGTTTTCTCTTTATTTTTCTTTCTAGCCAAACAAACTCTGAGGATTTTTCCTCAGAGGATGAGAGGCTAGGCTCTTTGTCTCTTGGAGTGAAGAAAGCTGGGTGAGTTTCCTCATGCATAAATTGGAAGTTTTGTTGTTTTAGTTGTTAATGAAGAGAAAGTATGACCCGTTAATGGTTTTTATCTTTTTAGTTAACTTAAAACGTCTTTAAATCACCTGGGCCAACACTTGGTAAGGCAAGTGATCTCCATCCATGGAGATTCACTAGTTTACCCCTTGCGAGCCTTTGGGAGGTGACTTGAAGGTAGGATTTTCTAGAATTGCCAACACTTGGTAAGCTTTTGGACTCCAAGGAGACATCCATTAGTTATCTCTTGCGAGCTTTTGACGGGTAATCCAAGGTTAAAGATCACCTTGAATGGCAAGTGCTAGGTGAGAGGCACGAGCCATTGCAAGTTGCATCAGTGAGAGGGATTTAGTGTTTGAACCCATTAATGGGAAGCATCTGTACAAGCTCAGTTGGAGAAGGAACTATATGTTAATTCTCTAATGCGAGGAAAAGAAACAAGTGACCGGAACTCCCTTTTTGTATGAGGAATCTGAGCCTAGTGATCTGAAACTCCAAGAAACACTTTTCTTTATAAGTAAAATCAGTTACTACTTTTGGTTAGCTTAAAACCAATCCTTTTTCATTCAAATATCTTTATGTTTTCTTTTGAAGCTAACCTTGAAATGAAAAGGCACCAATTCAGCTTTGAATTGATATCATTTGTGAAGTGAAAACCCATCCCAGTGAACGATCCTAGAGCCACTATGCTATAGTAGCTTTGTCTTTGCTACCCTAGTATATGGTGTAATAGGTTATAAATTTTGTTGATTAATCCCTCAATCAAGGAGCACCAGCTGGACACGAATCAGCTGAGACACCAATTAGGCATGAATCAGTTGATCATTGATATTGAAGAATACCTGAAGTACCACCCAGAACTGGAAGAAGAGCAAACAACAAGCCCACAACACAGTCTTGTAGAATAAGAGTGCTAACTGTAGCCTGGCCGTGAAGAGCACTAACACTATTTCTTTCCATCAAAAATCTCCAAAACCACTGTTGTTGAAGACATGGAGAGGAATGCACCAACAAGTACCCCCTCAGAAGGCTTTCCAAGACCTTGATATGTGTGCCCGACAACCCCTTCACTTTCTTCAGGATGCTCTTTGCTCATTCTTCAAGCTGCTGCAATTTTCAATGCTCAATCTTTGAGGCTAGGGAGGGGTTTGGGCAGGCATGTTGTAGTATGAAGTATATTGAAAACTTGGAAGCACCTTGGGTTCTGGATCCAAATTTCCCATGTCTCAGCCACTTAAGGCTTTGGCATGGACCATTTATGGGCAGCAAACAGGAGAATGTCGACACAAGAATTGTTCATTTTATAACTCTTCCTTGGATGGATAGTTTCGTTTTGCACAATCTCAATTTCCAAGGCATTCAACTCCCGATCCAAAACTTGACAGAGATCCATGACAACACTTTCGTGAACCTTTTGCCACAAGTGAGCATAGAATATTTGAAGCAATGATATTTTATGGGTTACTTACTATGGAATGTGGAAATCCCGTATGATTTAGGGGGTGATTTGTAGGATATTGTGGTAGAAGATTGAGGCCCCAATTAGATATGATATTTAGGCTAAATGTTTGTTTTGATTTTTATATTTCCATATTTTGCTCTCCGTGTATATGTTAAATAGGGACCCGATTATGTAAAATGCACACGATTGAATATACAATTATATTATTCTCAGTTTCTACATGGTATTAGAGCATAGATTGCTCTAAAACCCTAATCAATCCATGGTTGGCCAAAAAGGAGACAGCCATGAGTCCAGTCAATGGGCAACCTAGGAAAGAGAGTCAGAGATAAACTCCTCCATGGGCTCACCCAGTGCATTCAACAACTCCCCACTCCATCTTGCCGTTGAAAAATTGAACGGTAAGAATTACAGAGAGTGGGCACAGGCAATCAAGCTTATTATTAACGGAAAGGGAAAGCTAGGGTTTCTTATCGGCGAGACTCGACGACCACCTTCGACCGATGCAGTAGCATCCCAGAAATGGCAGTCCGAAAACTCCTTCATCACCTCATGCTCCATCAACTCCATGGAGCCAGCCATTGGCAAAACATATATGTCCCTCCCAACGACAAAGGATGTGTGGGATGCAATACGAGAAACATACTCCGATGCCAAGAATGCTTCCCAAATCTTCGAACTCAAGACACGGCTCTAGCAGATGAAGTAAGGAGATCAGGAAGTCACGGAATACTACACCGAGATGCTAGGTTTGTGACAAGAGCTCGATCTCAGCTGCAAAGAGGAATGGGAGTGCACAAGTGATAATGTGTGATTAAAGAAGAAGATGGAGAACGAAAGAGCTTTCGAGTTTCTAGCGGGGCTGAACCGCAAGCTTGACGACGTTAGGAGTAGAGTTTTCAATCGTCAGTCGCTGCCCTCCATCCGAGAGGTCTTCTCTGAGGTGCGACATGAGGAGAGCAGAAGGAAAATGATGTTGCGGGAATATCTCACTTCTGGGCCCCAAGCTTCAACACTTGTAACTCGTGGGCCTCACGCTAGATCTAGCCCAAGACAGTCTAAGAGGACTTATTGTGAGCATTGTAAGAAAATGAGCCACACTAAAGCCACTTGTTGGACTTTACATGGCAAGCCCACAGATTGGAAGCCCAGACAGCCCAATAAAGCCCATAATCATCAAGCCTCTACTAAAACCCAGACAGACAAAACACCCACAAAAAATCATCAGTGAGCTTCTAGTGTGGGGTTTAATTCCGACCAGCTTGCAAAATTATATGAGCTTTTTTCTAATTTCCAAGCCTCTGGCCAGTCTTCTACTACTCTATACTCTGGTTCTTTAGCCCACAAAGGTACATTTTTTACAGCTCTTAGCACCACGTCTAATACTACTCCCTAAATTATTGACTCTGGTGCATTTGATCATATGACTAATGCTCATCATTTATTTTCTACATACTCTCCTTGTGTCGGTAATTTAAAAGTAAAAATTGCAGATGGTACTTTATCCCCAATTGCTGGCAAATGGAGTATTCGTATTTATGAGTCTATTACTCTCAACCCTATCCTACATGTTCCTAATTTATCTTGCAATTTGCTATCTAATAGTCAGTTAACCAAACAGTCTAATTGCTTAGCTAAATTTCTATCATCTCATTGTGTTGTTCAGGACCTATCGTCGGGGAAGATGATTGGTAGTGCTAAGGAACGTGAGGGGCTATATTACTTCGACGAAGCTAATGTGCGTGGACAGTGTCCTCCTACTGTTTGTAATTCTGCATCTAGTCCTAGGGGAAAGTGGACTTTTGTTATGGCAGAATTACTGGCAGTATAACCAAACACTTTGGCCATCTCTCGCAGTTATT
>NC_048435.1:7411669-7415024 GCF_004353265.1 Vitis riparia | reverse complement strand
CTTAGAGCACCAAGAGACAAGATTAGCGCCAAAGAATATAAGATAGCCATTGGTAGATCATCGTGTATCAGGACAACTAGCCTAATCAGCGTCAGAATAAGCAAGCAACTCATGAGAGGTGCGGTGAAATTGAAGACCATGATGGACTGTGCCTTTAACATAACACAATATGCATTTGAGTGCTCAAAAATGATCTTCAGTTGGAGCATGCATGTACTGGCAAATAGAATTGACACTAAAGAGAGATCAGACCGAGTGATGGTCAAATATTGCAAGGCTCCTGCAAAAGACCGAAAAAGAGTGGGATCCGAAAATAGCTTCCCTGTAGTGGAGAGATGTTGACCAACAACAAAAGGAGTAGAAATGGGTTTGGCCTCAATCATGTCAGCACGTTGTAGTAAATCAAGAGCATACTTGGTTTGGCTAAGAAATAAGCCTTGAGAGTTATGTTGGACTTCAACACTAAGAAAATAGTGTAGAGAACCTAAATCTTTCATTGCAAATTCTTTGGATAACCGAGTGATAAGAGTCTTGATCAAAGCAGGATTGGTGGTAGTAAGCACCATATCGTCAACATAGAGCAAAAGATAAACTGTGCCTGCTATGGTATGATGGACAAAGAGAGATGAATCAGCCTGACTGAGAATAAAACCAAGTTTCATAAAAAAAGAGCTGAATTGTTGGAATCAAGCACGAGGGGCTTGTTTGAGTCTATAGAGAGCACGTTTCAAACGGCACACATGTTGTGGAAATTTGGATCAATGTAGCCAGGTGGTTGTTCCATGTAGACTTCTTCAGAAAGATGACCATGAAGAAAGGCATTCTTAACATCTAATTGATGTAAGGGTCATCCAGAAGTGACTGTAATGGATAGAATAATCCGAATAGTAGCAAGATGCACCACAGGACTGAATGTATCTTCAAAATCAAGGCCATGAATTTAAGAGAAGCCCTTGGCCATGAGACGAGCCTTATGCCGCTCAAAGGAACCATTAGCATGGAGCTTGGTCTTAAAGATCCAACGACAACCAATCACATTATGATTGATAGGACGAGGTACAAGATCCCAAGTATCATTCTTCTTCAAAGCTTGTATTTCATCATCCATAGCCGAGTGCCATTCAGGGTGTTTGGCTGCAAACTTGAAATCCCGAGGCTCTTGTATGGCAAGAAAAACTTGAAAAAACTGAGACGAAGGTGAAAGTGTCAACGCATGATAGGCCTTAGGTTTAAATATACCAACTTTTCCTCTAGTAACCATTGGGTGAGTGTTAGTAGCAGTTGTCGATATGGAAACAAATGGTGACAGAGGACTAGAAGAAGGAATAGTAGATATGACCGGAGATGCATGGGAGGAAGCATGAAGGTCATTGCTGCATGGCAAACAATTAAGATTCGAAACATGAGAATATAGTAACAAATCAGGAGACATATTATCGTGAGACTCGAAAGAATTAGAGAAAGTAATATAAGGTGTTGAATTATGAATTTGTTGCATATCATCACCCGCATAAGGAAAGATAGTTTCATAAAATTGGACTTGTCGAGAGACATAAAGACATTGTGTCTTGCGATCAAAACAGCGAAAACCCTTGTGAAGAGGGCTATAACCTAAAAAGACACCAGATGAGGATTTGGGAGACAATTTGTTAGGAGCATAATCTCGTAAATAAGGAAAGCATCAACATCCAAAAGTACGAAGCATAGAGTAGATTGGTTGTTTACCGAACAGGAGCTCGTAGGGAGTTTTGCCATCAAGAGTTTGTGATGGGAGTTGGTTGATGAGATAAACAACTGTTGAGAAGGCCTCAACCCAAAGAAATAATGGAACACAAGAATGAAACATAATGGTAAGACCCGTTTCAGTGACATGTCGGTGTTTATGTTCAGCAATCCCATTTTGACTCGGTGTATAGGGGCAAGTAATGCGTAGCACAATACCACAAGATGTAAGGTGAGAGTGAAATTTATTATTTGTAAATTCAGTTCCACCATCACATTGGAAGGACTTAATTTTAGAAGAAAATTGAGTCTCAATATAATGTTGAAAATTGATAAAGGTATCAAAAAAATCAGATTTGTGTTTTAATGGGAAAAACCAACTGGATCTGGTACAATCATCAATGAACACTGCATAATAAAGAAAACCAGTAAGAGAACAAACAGGTGAAGGGCCCCATAAATCACAGTGTAAACAATCAAAAGGCAAAGGACAACGATTATTATTAAGTGAAAAAGGGTAAACGATGGCTCTTGCCAAGGTTACATCCAACACATAAACTTGAATCTAAACCCATCAATTTATTACTACAAGAAATAAAACCAGACTTAGAAAGAGAGTTAATGGTACAAAAACTAGGGTGGCCTAGTCGAGCATGCCACAAGGGAATAGAGACACATGACTTATTTGAAGAAACGATGGAAGTAAGGGCATGATGATTTTGATCGAGCACATACAAGCCATTCTCACATCTGCCGACCCCCAACACTGCTCTTGTGACCCGATCCTGGATGGTAAAACCAGAGGGAGAAAAAATGACACAACAATTATTATCCTTTGTAAGTTGACTAATGGAAATAAGCTTTTTCTTAATGCCAGGAACAACTAAAACATTGGATAAAAATAAAGAGCTTTGGGGAACAAAAGTGGAAAAGGAACCAGTGTGAGAAATGGAAAGGGACTGACCATTACCAACCATCATCCGTTCATTAACAGAGTGGACAACATGAACATCTACACCCTCGGGATCATTTGTCAAGTGAGAGGTTGCACCAGAATTTGGATACCATGCGAAGTCGTTGGAGTTCGGAATTGAGCAAGCTGCGAAAGCCTCAACAAGGTTGGCAGATTGCTTTTTCTTGAGATTAAGGAACGTCCAACACTGTTTAGCCAGGTGGTCCTCTTTGTCGCAGGTTTGATAATAAACAGGAGAAGAAGGGGACGATTTTGAGGCAGAGGCAGTGGAAGGTTTGGGCTTCCCGCTCTTGGTGCTTTTTGGTCTAGTGGAATTATTTCATTGAGCGTAGAACGTTGAGTTGATAGATTGTTGGTACACTAATCGTTCAAAGATCTCATGACTCAAAGCTTTTGGAATGATATTTGCAAAAGAAGGTAATGGAAACTGGGAAAGCATTGTAGTTGAGAAAATTTTATAATTGGGACCTAAGGCTCTCAAGAACTAGTGGACTTTATCCAAGTTGTCAATGGGACGACCAATTGCCGCCAATTGATCGCAGAGCCCTTTGAAAAGTCGAGAAAATTCTACCACGGATTTCGAGCCTCGCTGCATCAGTTGAAGCTCATCCTTGAGTTGAAGTTCTCAAGTCTTGGATCTGTGAGGAAAAGAGGCTTCAA